>NC_069503.1:835515202-835560202 GCF_027579735.1 Bombina bombina | reverse complement strand
CCCAGCAACCTAGGGCTAGGTGTAAATAATAAGCTTAGCACTATATTATGCAAAGCATAGTCCCAAATCACCTGATTTAACATAAACAATCCTATTATTTCTGGGTTGCACATAAACCAGGAGTAGTTGTTAACTTAAAAAGAAACTTATACTGTCCTGAAAAAGTGAATGTCGGTAGACGTCCTTTAGGCTAAGGACATAACCATAAAACACAATACCATGTGCAGGAGTTCATCAGAATGAAGCAGCTGGTGCCTTGTGCAAACCAACTAATCGCAGACCAACTAATCAATAATGAGTTGACAACTATTTTCATAAACGATTATATTGATTAGTTGTTGCAACTCTAATTGTGGCATCACCATTTCCCCAAGTCCGCTGCCTCTGAGTCACACTTGACTCAAAAATATCCTTCGTCCCCGATATCGCTTTCTACATCCTGCCACAACCATCTACGCAATATTTCCAAATTTCGCCCTTTTCTGAGCGCTGACACCACAAAGCAAATAATCCACTCCCTTATTATCTCCCGACTTGCAATAACCTACTTGCTGGCCTTCCTCTTTCACGCCTCTCCCCCTTCAATCCATCCTAAATGCCTGTGCCAGGCTGATCCACCTTTCCCGTCGATCTGTATCTGCTGCACCTCTCTTTGAGTCCCTTCATTGGCTCCCCATTCACAGCAGAATTAAATTCAAAATTCTCACCCTTACATACAAAGCTCTCACCAACGCCACTCCCCTCTACCTATCCTCTCTAATACACAAGTATACTCCAGCCCGTCCACTAAGATCCAACAATGACCTGCTCCTTGCATCCGCAACTATCACCTCTTCCCATGCTAGACTGCAGGACTTCTGTCGTGCAGCACCTACCCTCTGGAACACTCTCCCTCGTGCTGTCAGGCTTTGCCCTAATCTTTCTTCCTTTAAATGTTCCCTGAAGACTTTTCTGTTCAGGGAAGCCTACCACCCAACTCAATAAAAAATTAATTTCACTTACCTAACATTTTCCTCATCTAACTCTGTATTAACATCTTTCTCAATCTTGCAGTTCTCACCTCCTGTTTCTCAACCTCCTACTCTTTTAGATTGTAAGTTCCCACGGGAATAGGGCCCTCAATCCCACCTGTATGTGTTTGTAAATTTTGTCCTGTCTCTTACAAGTCTTGTATTGTTTTATTTTAATGAATTGTATCCATGGACAGCGCTGCAGAATATGTTGGAGCTTCATAAATAAAGAATAATAATAATAATAATAATAATAGTGAGCTTTTCAGTTCCTGTTAAATGGAAGTGCAGAACACTGTTATTATTCCACACAGCCATTGGCTGCACACGCTAGTGACCTGTTTATAACTGTCCCTAATTGGCCACAGCAGAGAAGGTAACCCCTTTCAACAACATGGCAGTTTCCATTGTTTTATAGACACTAAAACTTTACACTTATTTTGTCAATATTTAAACAGCTAATGAAACTTTAAAAAATACATCTACATGCTATTCTTAGACTAGTTTCCAGCCTGCACCTACCAGTACATAAGTGTACTCAAGTCGATTGTGGAGTACCCATTTGGCTTACCACCATTTTATAATCACATAGCATACTTATATGCACGAGGCGCCCCTCTTGTTCTTTCTATCCTATATTCTTAGGCTAATCTTTTATTTGAATGCATCATTCTATCTAGCATTTATTTAGTCTATAATGTCCCTTTAAAGGGACATAATTATGAAATAACTTTTGGGTTTCAGATAGAGCATACAATTTTCAGATTTACTTCCATTATCAAATTAGCTTCATTCCATTTGTATCCTTTGTTGAAGGAGAGCAATGCAATACTGGGGCCTAGCTGAAAACATTGGGTGAGACAGTGACAGGCAGCTACTTCACAACAGTGCATTGCTATTGAGCCTACCTATATATGCTTTTCAGCAATGGATACCAAGAGAACAAAGCAAATTAGATAAGAAGCTAATTTGAAATTGTTAAAAATTACATGTTCTTTCTAATTCATGAAAGTTTAATTTTGAATTTACTGTCTCTGTAATGCTATTGCTCCCCTGCACATCTATGTATACAGAATCAACCCATACTAAGTTTCAAGAAGCTCACTGAATAGATTGTTTGAAGTGGAATAGATCTGCACAAGGACCTAAGTGTGAGGAGTCTGAGCATTACAAATGAAATATTTTGTTTTAGTTAAATAAAACCATTTAAAATTGATATTAAGGTAATGGTTATTTTTTTTTAGTTAAATAAAACTATTTAAATTGTTATTTTTAATATTTAAATCAAATTAGGTATTAAAAAGGTAATGATTTTTCTCCTTCCCATAAAGTACAGTTAAAAAGATAATCAAATATAAATGTTTAATATTAAAAATGGAGATAGTTTACCTCCCAATAATTCCATACATTTGAATGATCTATCTACGCATATTTAATGATATATAACCAAATCAGTAATCGTCTGATATAACCGGAAAAATAATCTGAAAAACTATTATTCTAAAAATGAAAACTATGATTTAAATCTTATGGTTTTACTGACCAGTGATTTAAATTGTGATTTAAATTAAATCCACCCCGATTCAAAAGCTTACCAGCATAGAGAGAAATCACACATACAATTCTTGGGATTGCTTTTTGACCTTGTATTGTAATGAAGAAGTCTCGTCTCTGTTTCACATAAATAACATTACATATCAAAAGTTAAAATTCGTAATTTCGTAAAATATCTCGCCTGATCAGCAACGATTTGAATATCAGGCCCTTAGAAAAAACAATGGGAAATTAACATGTTATTACTGATTCCTTCTACACCCCACAGAGTGTAATTTGTTTCTGCAGGCTGTGTTTACACAGCCTGTCAATAGCCTATACTTAAGTATAGAAACTTTCATTATAGGTGGCGATACCACAGGCTAAATCAGCTATTTAAAATACCAAAATAAGGTTAAATTAGCTATTTGTAAACTATTTAAAGGGACACTAAACTCATTTTTTCATGATTCAGATAGAGGAAGCAATTTTAAGCAACTTTCTAATTTACTCTTATCAATTTTCCTTCATTCTCTTGCTATCTTTATTTAAAAAGCTGGAACCTGATGCATAGGAGCTGGACCATTTTTGGTTGAGAACCTGGGTTATGCTTGCTTATTGGTGGGTAAATGTAAGCCTCCAATAAGCAAGCGCTATCCATGGTGCTGAACCTAAAATGGGCTGGCTGCTAAGATTAACATTACTGCTTTTAAAATAAAGATAGCAAGAGAACAAAGAACAATTAATAGGAGTAAATTAGAAAGTTGCTTAAAATGTTATGCTCTATGATCTGAATCATGAAAGAAAAAAATTGGGTTCAGCGGCCCTTTAATACACTCCAGCAGGTAAAATGGATCATTGGGAAAAATGAGTAAACTCTCCTTTTAAATTGAGAAAAAAAATACTCTAAATGTGTTTAAAGGAACAGTAAAGTAAAAATCAAACTAACATGATTCAGATGGAAATTTGTTTAAAATGACATGCTCTAATGCTGATAGCACAGAATTCGTAGGGTTGAAGCACTCTGACTAACTGTAACCAACTAGGAAGTTCATGTTGGATACATGAGTCACATAGACAATTAAGTCCAACACTCCCACAATTGGTACAAGAAATATATCACACATGGGATACCTTGACCGCTAAGAAAGGAAGGATATAATTGATTACATCTCTGTTAAACCCCACCCCCTTCTTTATAACCCAGAACTCCCAGTAGATCATAATTTCCCAGGTAGCGATAGAATTAGTATCCACACAAATATACCATGCAATAGTCTTTTATGAAAATAGGGGGGTAGTAGACAGAAATGTTACCATCTTTCAAGGCTGGTATGTATATCTTTATCTTTCACTCTTTATTCATTACAATGTCAATAAATCTAATTTAATTCCGCCAATTTCAGTGGGTGTCCCAACCAAACCTCATCAACAGTGCTAAACTGGGACCTTCTAAGTAAGTTTTTAAAAGGTTTTATGCTGGATTTTTATATCAGTATCTGTGCATATTCTTCTTTATAGTAGTGTCTATTATATGCAGTTATATGAAAATTGGTGTAAAATTGGATTTTCAATTTTAATAAAGTATCCTTGGGTTTTTTTCTTATTTTATTACACTGCATTTTTTTTATATATATTCTAATTTTTTTTATCAATATTGTGTCAGCGCAGTCTGTTTCTATTGCTATTTATTCCCTTTCTTTCTAAGAAGACTAGCAGCTTTAACAACTTTAGTGTTCTTTATCTCCTTTTATTGTGGTATCGCTGCTACTTTGTGTTTTTTACCTTATAATTACAATATTTCTTTGCAGTCTTCCAGAGTCTGACGTATATTAGAACAGAACATCTTGTTTACTGCAATTGTTTTTCAATGGTCAGACTCTACCCACCACTTTCCATATCTGGAGGAGACAATCTGGACTTGAGTCTGGAGACGACAGGGCTTACCTCTGTCATTGTGTTACGCATCAAAGAAGAAAAGATACATTGTAAACTATGGAGAGTTCTATGTGGCAAGGCTTGTGAATCCCGACATGTGCTCTTTCAGTTTTCAGCAGTGGGAAATACACCATTTTCAGACTTAAAGGACCATTAACTACATTAGAATGGCATAATACACGAATGCAATAACACTTACTCTGAATTTCAAATTATCAGTAGATTTTTTTTCTGAGAAATTTCAAAATTTTCTTATACTTCCCTACCCTGTGTATCATGTGATAGCAATCAGCCAATTACAGACTCACATATGTATGCACTGTGAACTGGTGATGCAGAAAGTGTGCATATAAATAGACTGAGAACAAACTGATAATGTAAGTAAATTGGAAAGTAGTTTATAACTGCATGCTCTAATTTTGACATTAGTGTCACTTTCTTTAATATAAAATTATTAGTTATATATTAGTAAAACAACTTTGAAATATACTCTTATTGCTTATTTTGTCTCTTGTTTATATAATTTAGCTCTGAAAACTGAGAACTGATAAAAGTACACTTCTCAAGGCTAACACTGCTACACAAAGTTCCCTATTAAAAAGTTAGAAATGCAAAACAATGTACTTTTTACTAACAATATGATATGGGTAGCCTTGTTAGTTGCAGACTCAAGCCCAGATTGGTCCCTCTAAATAAGGCTAATAAGGTTAGTACAGCAATTCCAGCAAACAAGATGTTCATTTGTTTTCAAAATGTTTAGACTTGCACGACTTGTTATTCAAAAGCAAGACAACAGAAATGTCTAGTAATTGTAAAGTGTTTACTACCCTTTTCTAATTACAGGGGGGGGGGGGGGGGGGGCAAAATGAATAATGTATATTGCAAAGTTGTCTTGCTATGTATATGTTTTATATTACAATTTCAAAGTATTTACTGCCCCTTTAAAAAGACATTAAACACAAAGTTAAATGTCCCACTAAACGTTTTAGTCTCTAGTTTTACCCTAGGAATATAACTCTAATAGAACAAAGCGACCAGGAACATTAATCCCACCAGGCTTTTGTAGGGGTCTATTGCTGGCTGCTTTTAAAAAAAAGGGACACTCAATTTTAAATAATTTTCTTCCATTAACAAAAATGTGCACAGTCTTTTTATATTTACACTTTTTGAGTCACCAACTCCTACTGAGCATGTGCAAAAATTCACAGAATATACGTGTATGCATTTGTGATTGGCTGATGGCGGTCACATGATTCAGGGGCAGTGGGAATAGACATAACTTTGAAAGTTGTCAGAAAAAACCCTCTACTGATCATTTGAAGTTCAGACTAAGTGCTATTGCATTGTCTTTTTGTCATGCATTTGTTGATTATGCAAATCTGCTGTATTTTCTGGTCCTTTAAAAATATCACAAAGCTCTATAAAGTTTGCTAACAAAAGGATAGCTCTTTTGTATGCCGATTTCTCTGCAATTGTGCATACAAAAACACATTGGCTTTTATGTCCCTTTAAACTATTGTGTCTAGTCAGTACAGGAATGACTTGGAAATTCACAACAGTAAAGAAGGGAAAACAGACATTTCAGGTATTTTGTTGTGTCTGACAACATTGCTAATATTTACTAAAATAAGAACATTAGAAACATTTTCTATCCAAGACCCCAAAACGGTTTGCAAATATTTAATCAGCTTCTAATCTTCTAGCAGCGTTATTACATCCTGCACTCATCCCCTTTAAAAGGGACATGAAACAAACTGTAATTACACAACTTTTCTGTAGTTTTGTAATAAATTAACCCCTTCCCGCTGGGCTTTAGCGCCGTTAGGACGGCATGGAATTTCCTAGCCGTTTGGCTGTACGGAAGCCATAGAAGCTTCCTAAATGGGAACATGAAACTGAATGAAAAAGGATACTAAGAGAGTGAAGGAAGCAAAATTGGTAATAGAAGTAAAAAATTGTTAAGTTGTTTAAAAATCTATGCTGGGATACATGAAAAACGTTTTGGGTTTCATGTTCCTTTAAATAACTACAATCTACTATTATCAAATCTGCTTCATTCTCTTGGTACTCTTTGCACTAAGGGGAACTAACTGAGCACATTGGGCGAGCCAATGACAAAAGGCATATATGTTTAGCTACCAATAGTGCATTGCTGCTCCTGATCTGACTTGGGTAAGCTTTTCCGCAAAGATACCAAGATAAACTACATTATAGAAGTAAATTGGAAAGTTTTTTTTAAAATCACATGCTCTCTCTTAATTATGAAAGTTTGGTTTTGACTTTACTGTCCCTTTAAATGTTTACCAGGCAATGACTCCACCACAAATTGTACTTGTCAAAAGGCTCAGCTATTTACTTTAGCTTTGGATTGAAGTTATAGATTATTAAAAGCTAATGAATCAGAAGCCCAATAAGGAACAGATAACCCAATTTCAAAAACAGTGAAACTAGGAGGATTACAGGTGCATGAAAATAACTTCCTCTGGTGGCACTAAGTGTGGGGGAGGGGCAGAACTATTGGTGCTATAGATTTCAATAAAACACAATGTCCTGAGATTACTAATGGATATAATAACACATATACTTACTATACACATTTGTTTTCTAAACCCTGTAAAGAAAGAGGCCTCTGAGTCTTAAACAGTTGCTCTCAGCTATCATCAGAAAAGACAGAGCCCTCTACCCACTTGCACAGAAGGGGAGGGGGATATTATTTATGAATGAATTCCTATTTTCTCCTCTGACTATTCATGTAAAATAGGGTCAGAAGAGTACAAACAAGTGTGTGTATATATATATTACATTCATCTTTAGAGACAATTATTAAGCAACTTAAAGTTTGTATTGTATGTATAATACTATGAAAAATGTGTTTGTTTAGAAAATCAACTGTACATTAAAAACTTTATAGTCAGTAGTTTTTCTCTCTAAACCTGATAAAAACGCTCATCTAATTAAAACCAAAAATCTGGACAACAGAAATTAGCATAAAGAAAACCCAGCACCTGTAACAAAATACAAACAAACCAAGCACTGCAATGCATGAACAACCTGATCTTTCAATTAATTGTGTTTTCAGCCCAGTAATAACAAAACATGAGAAAAGGCAACAGGATCTGAAAGTTAAATCACAGCACAAAAAGTTGCCCTGGAGTTATAAGAATCATTTCTAGTTCTATTCTTATTCCAAATCCAACAATGCTTCCGTGGATCAAACCACACGCTCATGTGGCCTAGGGTAGTGCTGCTGTTTTCCTGCAGGATTGGATCAGGAAGGAAGAATAGGAAAGGGGTGGGCTGCATGGCCTAGTCTCGGGATTTCCCGAGCCCAGCAGCTGAATAATGCAGACGCTGCTTGAAGCAAAGCAACATGCTGTTGTTAGATACACATGTACTGCAAAGGTGGCTTCCTGACAAGCCGGACTCACCTGTGTCTGTGCCAAGTTCCTTGCATAAGTTACTTATTCCTGAGACACAAAGATTTAGAGAGGACACTGACCAGGGGAACCTAGATCCCCCTTCCTTCTTGCTCTCTCAAACTAAGAGAAATCCAGCAGCCATTGGGGTTGTGAGAGTTGTAGGTGCTGCAGCATTCACTCCATGTTGATCTTATAGCACCAGCACAGTGCACTTTGATCTCTTCCCTCCTCGTGCAGGAATCAGAGGCTGACACATCCAGGGGTCCAGTCCTGTGGTCTGCTGTCTCCAACCCTCACAGAACAGATGCTCACAGACCCAGGGGCGGAGAGAAGCAAACGTGACACCAGATAAATCACTTGCAGGCAGGATGAATGCCACTAGCCAGAGCAAGCAGTGGCAAGGTGCAAACTTACTGGGTGTTGCTGTAGTGAGTTAGGAGTGTTGATCCTCCTCCTGTGCATGGTTTGTCCCCAGCTCAATGGGAAGGAAAGGAGGGGCTGATGGGATGTAACTAAAGGATGTCCTGCAACATGGCTGCTTGTATAGTATTGTACAGATTTCAGTATCTCTCATGAACCAGCATTCAGATCCTGTCCCCCCTCTGTTACCGCCCCTATCCTCTTTGTTCACTTAAGGTGGATTAACATAGTTGCTCACGGATACACAACAGAAAATCCAGCAAGACACGTTTTTACAGCTGCTGCTATTTCTTATGACACCATTTCTAATTTGCAGAACACTGAATTTCTATTTAATCATTTTTTGGTAAAATCTGAGTTTATAATTCTAAATTATTTTCTTGGACATACAGCATTATAAATTGGTATGGGGATTCAAATAAGGACTGCCAATATACTGCAATGTTTATGGCTCCAGGAACAAAAAGAGGAGACATATTTTGGGGTGTTAAATCCCCACATACCTTTCCCAGTCAGTACTTTGTTATGAGCTCTGCTCACACACATCGATACATTGTTTCAAATCATATGTTTATAAATTTCATTATATATTTATACATTTGTAACTGTTTAATGTAACTCTACCCTTACACAAAGGTTTTATACATGTGCAACTGTACGCTTCAGATAGGGGCTTTATACATATGTAACTGTACGCTGTACACAAAGGTTTTATACAATTGCAACTGTACGCTTTACACAGGGGTTTTATACATGTGTAACTGTATGCTGTACACAGAGGTTTTATACATGTGTAACTGTACGCTGTACACAGGAGTTTTATACATGTGTAACTGTATGCTGTACACAGGGGGTTTATACATGTGTAACTGTATGCTGTACACAGGGGTTTTATACATGTGTAACTGTATGCTGTACACAGGGGTTTTATACATGTGTAACTGTTTGCTGTACACAGGGGTTTATACATGTGTAACTGTACGCTGTACACAGGGGTTTTATACATATGTAACTGTATGCTGTACACAGGGGTTTTATACATGTGTAACTGTATGCTGTACACAGGGGTTTTATACATGTGTAACTGTACGCTGTACACAGGGGGTTTATACATGTGTAACTGTACGCTGTACACAGGGGGTTTATACATAAGACAGTGGAGGGCAGCATAGCCCAGAACGACCATAATAATTAAGGCCCTTAGGAGTGTGCTGCTGTGAAGTTGCAACAATGTTGCATTAGTGAGGGTGGGGTTTAGCTTACCTTTAAGTAGTCAGCTCCCAAGGCCCAAACCCTCTTTTCCAGCTCATCTTCACAGCGTCAGGATCATCTGTCAGGATTCCTGTGGAAGAAGATGTCGGAATTGGATGAGCTGATGATCGAGGAGTTTGAATCAGGAGAAGATGTGGTGCAGCCTACCCCCCCTCTCCCGGTGAGTCGTCCCCCGGGGTCTAGCCTGTACCCTGAGGTTATGGTTGTCCCCCCCTCTCCCACCCCTCCTTTAATTCCCCCTCCAGTGGTAGAAGTGGGTCCCCAGGTGGCAGAGGGGGTTGTGGCAAGTGAGCAGGGCTCTATTCCCGGTCCGAGTTGTAGCGGGGGGGAGGCCTTACCTGAACCGGTCACTCTTACCGGTGAGGCGGTCTCCACGGCGGTGGCGCTGCTCCAATCCTTGGCAGCGGTGCTTTCCGGCGGGGGGCCGGCACCCCTGGGAAGTCCTCCGGCTTCGGTTCGCGCGCCGGCGGCCATGCGGGTTCCCATGGCCGCGGCTGGGCCCGTCTCTTCCAGTTTGGCCGTTTCCGGTGACGTCACTTCCGGTGACGTCACGTCCGGGAACGCCATTCCGGAATCCAGAGGCAAGCGGGTAGCATCGTCGTCTCCGCCGGGGTACAAAGGTAAGAGAGGGGTACCCCGGGGGGGGGGGCGACGCCCGCGGGGGGTGCGCAGCGAGGCTCAATTACTCAGCGCCCGCAAGGGGACACTGATTTGGCGGTCATTGAAAGGGGTAGAAGGTTGCATGAGGGATCTCATGAGCAGGCCGCAAGCCTGACCGGGGGTATGTTAGCACTCGATGGTGCTCCGATCAGGGCAAATGGTGTGCCAGAAGGGCAAGTGGTTTCTGGGGGGCAAGTAGCAAGGGCACGTTCGCCCGGAGGGGCCCAGATTGGGGAAACAGGCATTAATGAGCAGGCCGCAGGCCTGACGGGGAATATGCCTACTGCGCAACAAGTCGCAGGGCCTCAGGCCGCAATCACGCAGGCTGGGGGCAAGTGTCGGCCCGCGAATACATTGCGGCCTAGCAGACGCCGTAGTACTGCGTCACGCAGCAAACGTAGCGCCCGACAGGGTGCGCGGGCGGCGCCCGCGGGTGTGGCCCTCAGCGGGGCTCCACCAGGTGTTGTTACTAGGGCTTCAGCAAAGAAAGGCCCAGTTATCACGCCCAGTCTATGTCAGGGCACGCAGGCTGTGACTGAACAGAGTAGACAAGTGCAGTTTGCTAATGCAGTGATGAATGTGTGTATGGCTGATATGGTTGATGATGGTATTGAGGAGTGTGGCAGTGATCACAGGAGCCCCAGTCCCCTAGGGTCCCATGGTAATGTGGTTAGTGGGCCTTCGTCCCCTTCCCTGGGTACTCCTCTTTCACATTTTTCTCCGCAGATCATTATGGAACCCAGAACTGCATTACTGCCACTCCAGGCCACCCCCAGTGCCGTGGAAAGGGAGCCACAGTCTCAGGAACAGCCGTCCACTTCTTCTGGTCCTGTCCCGGTGCAACGCCTCTTGGGAGCTGGTAAGCACACTATTACTTTTGAACGTAGTGTTTTAAGTTCATCTTCGGATGATTCAGGTTCTGAAAGTGATAGATCCCTGGGGTTGGAAGCGAAAGGGCAAAAAAGAATGTATAGGATGGTGAAATGGTTAGTGGAAGAAAGGAAGGCTATGGGTCTCCCCCTCCCCCCTGGTTCATCCCGCATGGAGCCCACTGTTCCTATGTTGACACCTCCTGCGTCAACAGACTTAGTTAGCCCGGTTATGGGGAACAGGCGCAGGGCAGCTGTATATGGGGACACTGACACATGGCCTGCGTTTAGTCTCCATGAACATCTCAAATCTAAGATGGTTCGGCGCATTCAGGGTGGGAGGTACGTGCACATGTTTGAGCTTTCTGCGGAGGCTTATCGCCAGAAAGAAATGGCGGATGATGGCACGGGCCCGAAAAAATTTAAACGTCCTGATTCCTATGAGGAATGGCGCAAGTGCTTTAGGGTTTATGCATCCTGTTATATCTCTAAATTTCCCGATCAAGCTTTGAACATCCTGAAATATCAGGATTCCATTGAAACAGTGTACGAGAAGTACAGGGATGGAGCTTGGCGGGATTACGACGGTGACTTCCGTAGAAAGATGGTTGGGAACCCTCTTCTTACTTTCGGTGACGTTGATTCGCGTTTGTGGGCGCAATTGGGTCCTGAAAAACAGGCGGTGCCTGCTATAGTAGTCGGAGCATCGGGGGGCGTTAAGGCCTCGCAGCGCTCTCGACGGCGGGCCACTGGGGTGTGCTGGCGCTTCCAGGACAAATCGTGTACCAGGGGAGCGGCATGCGCATTTCGGCATGCGTGCAAAACCTGCGGTGGCGGCCACTCGGGGTCTGAGTGTACCAGAACCCAGGACGCGGGTCATTCCCAGGAGAGAACAGCAGCCGGCTCCAAACCTTTCCCTGTCGGAAAGGGCGGCCACACCTCTGAAGGTGGCCGTAATTGAGAAGTGGCTGCTGCTATACCCATTTAAGGAGGCCGCCTTGCTGCTTGGTGGCGGTCTGCGGTCCGGATTTGTTATCCCAGTCGGATCGCACATGGAGGGTTCCTTGTCATGCAGGAACCTAAAATCCGCATATCAGTTTCCCGGGGTTTTGCGGGATAAACTGAATAAAGAAATTGGGTTGGGTCGTATGGCAGGCCCATTTGAGGATATCCCCCTCCCAGGGCTGGTTGTATCACCCTTGGGGGTAGTCCCTAAAAAGGAGCCGGGTAAATTCCGGCTCATCCAACATCTGTCCTTCCCGAAGGGTCGTTCGGTGAATGACGCCATCCCCCCTGAACTTAGCTCAGTTTTTTACCAATCATTTGATGAAGCATTGGGGCTAGTTCGCAGGGCGGGGGCCGGAGCTCTGATGGCGAAGCTGGATATAGAATCCGCCTTCAGGCTCCTGCCTATCCACCCCTCCTCTTTTAGGCTTATGGGGTGCTATTTTGAGGGGCAGTACTACGTGGACAAATGCTTGCCCATGGGATGCTCAATTTCGTGTGCTTACTTCGAGGCTTTCAGCTGCTTCTTGCACTGGGCCATCGCGGAGGTGGCCGGATTCGACGGCCTGGCACACTATTTGGATGATTTTCTGCTGGTTGGGCGGACAGGATCATCTGAGTGTGCTTTCCTGATGAAAGTCACCAGGTTTCTAATGGATAGAATGGGAGTTCCTCTGGCAGAGGACAAGTCCCAGGGTCCTTGCACGTGCCTTACTTTTTTGGGCATCGAAGTTGATTCGGTGGCAGAGCAGTGCCGTCTGCCACAAGAAAAAATTCAGCGCATGTTGGAGTCAGTACGCGCTATGAGAACAGAGCTGTATAGCTCCGTAAAAGACCTTCAAATCCTATTGGGTTTGCTGAACTTTGCCGGCAGGATTATTCCTATGGGTAGAATATTCCTCCGCAGGCTCGAGAGGCAACTGTGCGGAGAAAGATCACAGACCCGGAGGTTCCGGGTGTCTGCTGAGATGGTGGAAGATCTTAAGGTCTGGGAAGAATTTCTTCTCCACTTTAACGGGATCTGTCTGTGGCGGGAGGTTGTTCCTTCTAACGCAGCGATCCAGTTGTTCACTGATGCGGCTGGGTCCCACGGGTATGGGGCTTTCTTGGCCGGGCAATGGAGCGCTGGCCCATGGCCCGCCGCGTGGATAGAAAGAGGCTTGGTCAGGAACCTATGCCTTCTTGAGCTGTTTCCCATACTGGTCGCTCTTGACATTTGGGGCGATCAGCTTCGCGACCGTGAGGTGGTTTTCTGGACAGATAACATGAGCGTTGTTTATGCTGTTAACAGACTTTCATCTAGTTCCCCTCCGGTTGTGCGGTATTTGAGACTGTTGGTGCTGAGGTGTCTGCACCTGAATATTGTGTTCCGTGCTAGGCATGTTCCGGGCGTCCAGAATAGGATTGCTGATGCGCTCTCCCGTTTTCAATGGGAAGCATTTTATGCACTGGTGCCCGATGCGGACACTAACGGATTGTCCTGTCCCACTTACTTATGGCAGGTGGTGCTGGATGGGGACCCTTGATTGCGATGGTGCGGGCTTCCCTCGCTCCGTCTACCTGGGCTACTTATGTGAAATACTGGACGGAATGGATCGCTTTTTGTGACTTCAGGTGCCGTCCCTCCTGTGACGGGGACCAGTGGGGCTTACTAGAATGGATTACCGAACTTAAAGGTAATGGTGTTTTGAAGACTGCGGTGGGTTCACGCCTGGCGGCAGTGTCCTTTTTCTGCAAGTTGTATGGGCTTGTTGACGCCTCGAAGACCTTCCTGGTTAGGCAGGTACTTCGAGGCTGGGGGCGTATGGCCCCCAGGGTCAGGGATTTCAGGGAACCAGTTACCATTGAGCGTCTGGTAACGTTGTGCCGAGTTTTGCCGGCGGTCTGTTCATCCGCCTACGAAACTGCCCTTTTCTCAGCCGCCTTTGGGCTGGCTTTTCACGGGGCTCTTAGGGTAGGGGAAATTGTCCCGCCCTCTAAGAAAAAGACGGGCGGCCTTTTGCTGCCTCATGTCAGAGACGATGGGTCGTCTATCTTGGTCTTCCTTCCCAGATCCAAAACTGACCAAGAAGGGAGAGGTGCCTGGTTAGCTTTGCCGGCCCATGATGAATCTGTTTGCTGCCCTGTCAGACTGGTTAAAGCCTATATGGACGTGCGTCCTGAGGGTTTCTCACAATTTCTAGTTCACGAGGATGGTTCCCCGTTGACTAGATTCCAGTTTAGGAAGGTGTTGGCCTGGGCAGCATCAAGGGCAGGTCTTGATCCAAGGGTCATTGCTCCCCATTCCTTTAGGGTGGGCGCGGCCACCACTGCCGCTAGTTTAGGATGGTCGGCTGACCATATTAGAGCTCTGGGGAGATGGAGGTCGCAAAGGTATCTTTTATACGTTAGGCCTTTGACTGTTTAGAAGTGATTATGTTTTGCAGATGCAATGGTTAACCTCTGTTTCTTTTCTTAGGACCAAGGAGCGGTCCACTGAGAGTATGGATTACGGGGCATTCGTACATCCACTGGGCGGAGCTTCGGGTGATCGCGAGACCTGATGGGCGTCAGCTGGGGTTCCCCTCTTCCCGAGTCACTGTTAGGTGGTTAGGGCGCAGGGGGCTTACGTGGCAGGCTCTGCCTGAGTTGCTGCAGGGGGCCTTGCGCAGGTGGGAGAAACCCCATGTACTTATCATCCACGCAGGTGGAAATTATATGGGGCTCCTACCGTGCAAGCAGCTCAGTGCGGTTATTCAGTCGGATCTGCGCACGATTCAGGCATGGATTCCCCAAGTCAGGATAGGATGGTCTAACATCATCCCCAGGATAGAATGGCGCCATATGCAGTCTCATTGCGCAGCTTTTCAGGTCCGCAAGAAAATTAACAGAGAAGAGAGGATTTTCTTAGGGCAGTCAGGAGGGTTTGTTGTGGAACATGGGAACATATCAACGGCTGAGAGGTGCCTCTACAGAAGGGACGGGGTGCACCTCTCTGAGAGGGGCATTGACCTGTTCCTCTGTAATTTGAGGCGTGCTATACTTAATCATCTATAGGTGTGGCGGCAAGAGGTGAGCCTGTTGGGCTATCTGTTGTGGCGGTTGGTCCGCGCCCCGGTTTGCCATCAGAGGTAGAGTGACGGCTGCCCAGGGGAGGGTGATCTCTGCAGGCGCGCGCCTGGGGTCCCTCCCATTCTAAGATGCCGAGAACTCCCTAAGCTTCTGCGGCAGCTGAGCTCCGCTTGTGTGGGCATTCACGGGCGCAGTCCATTCTTCCTAGCAGGGGGTTCCTACTCCTAACTAGATTGCCGCCACATGTTTTAGCTGGCCCCGTTGAGTCCAGCCGGTTCTCACGTTCTACAATAAATGTGACCTTCGGGTCTTTTCCCATATATCTGTGTCTGCGTGGTTATTCAAGTATTACAGTTTTATGTAAAGTTATTTAAGAGTTATATTTGTACATAGTTATGTTGTTGAGCCAGTTTTATGGCTCCAGTTATTAAAGTTTTCCAGCAAGCCAGGAGGATAGGGCATTTAATTAATTAAGACAGTGGAGGGCAGCATAGCCCAGAACGACCATAATAATTAAGGCCCTTAGGAGTGTGCTGCTGTGAAGTTGCAACAATGTTGCATTAGTGAGGGTGGGGTTTAGCTTACCTTTAAGTAGTCAGCTCCCAAGGCCCAAACCCTCTTTTCCAGCTCGTCTTCACAGCGTCCCTCCCTCCCTCCCTGCATTGATTCATACGGCAATCTTTAGGCTGCTACATCACCAGGGTGTTTCAGCTAGGTGTCCGAGGCTGGATGAGAGCTACGCGGCTTGTTTCCTTAAGTCCAAGGACGGTAGTTTTTGACTCCCCAGGTAGTGGCATGGAGACGCGTCTAGTCACACCTGGTCCTACTGGTTCGGAGATCATTACTTTACACCCTGGTTAGGCGGTTGGTCCGCGCCCCGGTTTGCCATCAGAGGTAGAGTGACGGCTGCCCAGGGGAGTGTGATCTCTGCAGGCGCGCGCCTGGGGTCCCTCCCATTCTAAGATGCCGAGAACTCCTTAAGCTTCTGCGGCAGCTGAGCTCTGCTTGTGTGGGCATTCACGGGCGCGGTCCATTCTTCCTAGCAGGGGGTTCCTACTCCTAACTAGATTGCCGCCACATGTTTTAGCTGGCCCCGTTGAGTCCAGCCGGTTCTCACGTTCTACAATAAATGCGACCTTCGGGTCTTTTCCCATATATCTGTGTCTGCGTGGTTATTCAAGTATTACAGTTTTATGTAAAGTTATCTAAGAGTTATATTTGTACATAGTTATGTTGTTGAGCCAGTTTTATGGCTCCAGTTATTAAAGTTTTCCAGCAAGCCAGGAGGATAGGGCATTTAATTAATTTATACATATGTAACTGTACGCTGTACACAGGGGGTTTATACATGTGTAACTGTATGCTGTACACAGGGGGTTTATACATGTGTAACTGTATGCTGTACACAGGGGGTTTATACATGTGTAACTGTATGCTGTACACAGGGGGTTTATACATGTGTAACTGTATGCTGTACACAGAGGCTTTATACATGTGTAACTGTATGCTGTACACAGGTGTTTTATACATGTGTAACTGTACGCTGTACACAGGGGTTTTATACATATGTAACTGTATGCTGTACACAGGGGTTTTATACATGTGTAACTGTACGCTGTACACAGAGGCTTTATACATATGTAACTGTTTGCTGTACACAGGGGTTTTATACATGTGTAACTGTATGCTGTACACAAGGGTTTTATACATGTGTAACTGTACGCTGTACACAGGGGTTTTATACATATGTAACTGTATGCTGTACACAGGGGTTTTATACATGTGTAACTGTACGCTGTACACAGGGGTTTTATACATATGTAACTGTATGCTGTACACAGGGGTTTTATACATGTGTTACTGTATGCTGTACACAGGGGTTTTATACATGTGTAACTGTATGCTGTACACAGGGGTTTTATACATGTGTAACTGTACGCTGTACACAGGGGTTTTATACATATGTAACTGTATGCTGTACACAGGGGTTTTATACATGTGTAACTGTACGCTGTACACAAAGGTTTTATACAATTGCAACTGTACGCTTTACACAGGGGTTTTATACATGTGTAACTGTATGCTGTACACAGGGGCTTTATACATATGTAACTGTACGCTGTACACAAAGGTTTTATACAATTGCAACTGTACGCTTTACACAGGGGTTTTATACATGTGTAACTGTATGCTGTACACAGAGGCTTTATACATGTGTAACTGTATGCTGTACACAGGGGTTTTATACATGTGTAACTGTATGCTGTACACAGGGGTTTTATACATGTGTAACTGTATGCTGTACACAGGGGTTTTATACATGTGTAACTGTATGCTGTACACAGGGGTTTTATACATGTGTAACTGTATGCTGTACACAGGGGGTTTATACATGTGTAACTGTACGCTGTACACAGGGGGTTTATACATATGTAACTGTGCTGTACACAGGGGTTTTATACATATGTAACTGTATGCTGTACACAGGGGGTTTATACATGTGTAACTGTATGCTGTACACAGGGGGTTTATACATGTGTAACTGTATGCTGTACACAGGGGGTTTATACATGTGTAACTGTATGCTGTACACAGGGGGTTTATACATGTGTAACTGTATGCTGTACACAGAGGCTTTATACATGTGTAACTGTATGCTGTACACAGGGGTTTTATACATGTGTAACTGTACGCTGTACACAGGGGTTTTATACATATGTAACTGTATGCTGTACACAGGGGTTTTATACATGTGTAACTGTACGCTGTACACAGAGGCTTTATACATATGTAACTGTTTGCTGTACACAGGGGTTTTATACATGTGTAACTGTATGCTGTACACAAGGGTTTTATACATGTGTAACTGTACGCTGTACACAGGGGTTTTATACATATGTAACTGTATGCTGTACACAGGGGTTTTATACATGTGTAACTGTATGCTGTACACAGGGGTTTTATACATGTGTAACTGTACGCTGTACACAGGGGTTTTATACATATGTAACTGTATGCTGTACACAGGGGTTTTATACATGTGTAACTGTACGCTGTACACAGAGGCTTTATACATGTGTAACTGTATGCTGTACACAGGGGTTTTATACATGTGTAACTTTACGCTGTACACAGGGGTTTTATACATGTGTAACTGTATGCTGTACACAGGGGTTTTATACATGTGTAACTGTATGCTGTACACAGGGGTTTTATACATGTGTAACTGTATGCTGTACACAGGGGTTTTATACATGTGTAACTGTATGCTTTACACAGGGATTTTATGCATGTGCAACTGTATGCTGTACCCAGGGGTTTTATACATGTGTAACTGTACGCTGTATACAGAGGTTTTATAAATGTGTAACTGTATGCTGTACACAGGGGTTTTATACATGTGTAACTGTATGCTGTACACAGGGGTTTTATACATGTGTAACTGTATGCTGTACACAGGGGTTTTATACATGTGTAACTGTATGCTGTACACGGGTTTTATACATGTGTAAATGTATGCTGTACACAGGGGTTTTATACATACGTAACTGTATGCTGTATACAGGGGTTTTATAAATGTGTAACTGTATGCTGTACACAGGGGTTTTATACATGTGTAACTGTACGCTGTACACAGGGGTTTTATACATATGTAACTGTATGCTGTACACAGGGGTTTTATACATGTGTAACTGTATGCTGTACACAGGGGGGTTTATACATGTGTAACTGTATGCTGTACACAGAGGCTTTATACATGTGTAACTGTATGCTGTACACAGGGGTTTTATACATGTGTAACTGTACGCTGTACACAGGGGTTTTATACATGTGTAACTGTATGCTGTACACAGAGGCTTTATACATGTGTAACTGTATGCTGTACACAGGGGTTTTATACATGTGTAACTGTATGCTGTACACAGGGGTTTTATACATGTGTAACTGTACGCTGTACACAGAGGCTTTATACATATGTAACTGTTTGCTGTACACAGGGGTTTTATACATGTGTAACTGTATGCTGTACACAGGGGTTTTATACATGTGTAACTCTATGCTGTACACAGGGGTTTTATACATGTGTAACTGTATGCTGTACACAGGGGTTTTATGCATGTGTAACTGTACGCTGTACACAGAGGCTTTATACATATGTAACTGTTTGCTGTACACAGGGGTTTTATACATGTGTAACTGTATGCTGTACACAGGGGTTTTATACATGTGTAACTGTACGCTGTACACAGGGGTTTTATACATATGTAACTGTATGCTGTACACAGGGGTTTTATACATGTGTAACTGTACGCTGTACACAGGGGTTTTATACATATGTAACTGTATGCTGTACACAGGGGTTTTATACATGTGTAACTGTATGCTGTACACAGGGGTTTTATACATGTGTAACTTTACGCTGTACACAAGGGTTTTATACATGTGTAACTGTATGCTGTACACAGGGGTTTTATACATGTGTAACTGTATGCTGTACACAGGGGTTTTATACATGTGTAACTGTATGCTGTACACAGGGGTTTTATACATATGTAACTGTATGCTTTACACAGGGATTTTATGCATGTGCAACTGTATGCTGTACCCAGGGGTTTTATACATGTGTAACTGTACGCTGTATACAGAGGTTTTATAAATGTGTAACTGTATGCTGTACACAGGGGTTTTATACATGTGTAACTGTATGCTGTACACAGGGGTTTTTTACATGTGTAAATGTCTGCTGTACACAGGGGTTTTATACATACGTAACTGTATGCTGTATACAGGGGTTTTATAAATGTGTAACTGTATGCTGTACACAGGGGTTTTATACACGTGTAACTGTATGCTGTACACAGGGGTTTTATACATGTGTAACTGTACACTGTACACAGGGGTTTTATACATATGTAACTGTATGCTGTACACAGGGGTTTTATACATGTGTAACTGTATGCTGTACACAGGGGGTTTATAGTGTAACTGTATGCTGTACACAGAGGCTTTATACATGTGTAACTGTATGCTGTACACAGGGGTTTTATACATGTGTAACTGTACGCTGTACACAGGGGTTTTATACATATGTAACTGTATGCTGTACACAGGGGTTTTATACATGTGTAACTGTACGCTGTACACAGAGGCTTTATACATGTGTAACTGTTTGCTGTACACAGGGGTTTTATACATGTGTAACTGTATGCTGTACACAGGGGTTTTATACATGTGTAACTGTACGCTGTACACAGGGGTTTTATACATGTGTAACTGTATGCTGTACACAGGGGTTTTATACATGTGTAACTGTACGCTGTACACAGAGGCTTTATACATATGTAACTGTTTGCTGTACACAGGGGTTTTATACATGTGTAACTGTATGCTGTACACAGGGTTTTTTTTTTTTTAATTTAGATTTTTTATTGAGGATTAAACATTACAGCAGACGTCACAGCGCAGGTGACCCACAGATGAACATATACATTGACATTATGCCGTTGTAATGACACAGTAGATATAGCTTTTAATGAAAATACTGAGCATATAGGTCAAGCATGTCAGATATGAATTACGATATCTACCATATAAACCTCATTTTCGAGTAATGTGAACTGAGAAACATAACAATTATGAAAACCTCGTTTACAAACAGTATGAACAAACTTAGAATACAAGGACCGGGTAGTACCTCAGTCCTGCACAGTAGCTCAACTTTCTAGGAATTTCGTGAAGTCAGCTTAGGAATGCTTCTCCGTGTACTACAACTAGTAATTATAGTGCGCATCTCCAGGCGGGGGGGGCCTGGGTTGAAGAGAGGCGGGGGGAGGTAGAGTATGAGTTTCCATACTACATGAGGGGGGAGGGGGAGGAGGGGGAAAGGGGGGAGGGGCAAGAATATGGTGGTAGGGGTAGCTGGAACCTTTAATTCGACTAGGTATTTAGCTTTGAGCTCCCTGGTAATTAAACCAGGGTTCCCAGATCTGCCAGTAAAGTTCTTCCTTGTCCATATGGGAATAGAAACTTTGTTCCATGTTGGCGTATACCTGCATTATAGATGTAACGACCGTTACATCTGGGGGATGGGTTTGTTTCCAGGCCCTTGCTATCGCCAGTTTTGTGGCCGCTAGGACAAAGATGACCAATTTAGAGATGAAGGTTGGAACGGACCTCGGGAAAATGTGTAGAAGGGCGATTGCAGGAGTGAGTGGGATAGAAAGCCCAAGGTTGGTGCAGAGGGTTCTTACCTGTATCCAGAGAGGTGCCAGCTTTGGGCAGTCCCACCAAATATGCATATCTGAGCCTCTTTGCAGGCACTCCCTCCAACACAGAGGGGGCGTTGTGGGGAACATCTGTGACAACCTCGTGGGAGTATAGTACCATTTTAGGAATAATTTCATGTAAGCTTCTAATGTATTTGCACAGTGTACCGTCTTTTTAGTTAACGTCATGGCTGTGGATAGGTCTTTATCTGAAATAGGTCTGGATAGATCTCCCTCCCAAGCCCTTAACTGCCATGGTCTGTCTCTGTTAGTGGACGACTGTAGTAGATCATAGTGGAACGATATGAGCCTAGGAGTCCTAACAGAGAGTTGCCATAGCTTTTCCCAGTTAGTCAGGGGCCTGTTTAGGGCTTTGGGGAATCCCCAAGATATCATAAAGGCGTAGAGCCTCGAATATTCGAATGAGGCCCACGGGGGGGGGGGGGCTCTGGGATAATGGTACTGATATTATGGGGTGGGATTAAGTTGTCCGAGAGGTATACACGGGAGACCACTTTCAGGTCCCAATCACTCCACTGCTGTATGTGTGTGTCAGGGAGAGCCGCCAGTAAGGCTGGTATAGAATGAATGGGAGACGGGTGTGGAGCGATGTCGCGTAGGTTTCTAAGGCTATACCAAACTTTCAGATTATCTCTGATAATGATATTTTGTAACCCCAAGCTGTCAACACAGTGCTGAGGGACCCAGGGTAAGTCTGCCAACTTTAGGCCTAGGGGAAGGGCCGATGTTTCTATGCTTTTCCAGCCCTGCTGTTCCCCCTTGTCTGCCCACGCTGTGATATGAGAAAGCCTGGCTGCCTCATAATATCCACGTATGCTAGGCATTGCAACTCCTCCAAATTCATATCTTTTTTGGAGTATCTTTGCCGCTATCCGGGGTCTGGACTTATTCCAGATATAGTGTTGCCCAAGAGATTGGAGCTTATCTATTAGAGCGGTAGGTATATTAAGAGGGATACAGCGAAAATAGTACAGAATTTTTGGCAAGATCGTCATTTTGAAGGAGGCGATGCGGCCCAGCCATGAGATTTCTTTAAGACTCCACGAGGATGTAAGCTCAGTGACCTCTTTAACGAGGTTTGTATAATTAATGGAAATAACTGATTTCGGATCCGGACCAAGTTGTACCCCCAAGTGCCGAATGGTGGTTTGTGACCATTGGAAGGAGTACGCTGTTTGTAGTATATCCAATTCAAATGCTGGCATGCATACTGGTAAAGCCTCTGTTTTGGTGACATTTACTTTGTAGTAGCTGTGAGCTCCGAACTCAGTGATAGTATCAAAGAGTGCTGGCAGGGAGCCTATTGGATTTGTTAGGAAGAGCGTAATATCGTCCGCGTACAGTGCGATCTTTGCAGTCGCGTCTCCAAGCTGTACCCCTCTTACTGTAGGTGATTGTCTAATAGCCTGAGCTAAAGGTTCAATGGCCATGGAAAAAATTAAAGGTGACAGGGGGCATCCTTGTCTGGTGCCGTTGGTGATACATATTTCCGGGGAGGCAAACCCCATACCCTTAATTACTGCTGAGGGGCAAGAATATAGGGCACGGATTGCTGTAATCACAGTCTCTGGTATGCCAAATTGAGCAAGCGTATGCCATAGGTACTCCCATCTGACCCTGTCAAACGCTTTTTCTGCGTCTAGCGACAGGGCCAGCATGGGTGTCCTCATTCGGGAGGCTTCTGTGAGTATGTTTAGCGTTTTTCGAGAGTTGTCTGGGCCTTCTCTACCAAACGTGAAACCAACTTGGTCTGTATGTATCACCTTCGGGAGCAGGCTATTAAGGCGGTTAGCCCATAGCTTTGCATATAGCTTTACATCACCATTTATCAAGGAGATTGGTCTGTAGCTCGTACATTGCGAGGGATCTTTGTTTGGTTTCGGAATGGGCAGAATAACTGCTTTTAAGAATTCTTTATGAAATGAGCCTGCCTCTCGGGCTTCCGAAAAGACCTTGAGGAGAATCCCATGGAGTTCCGGTTTAAACAGTTTATAGAAGGCTGTTGGGTAACCATCTGGGCCCAGAGCCTTGTTATTTTGGGAGTGTTTAATGGCTAAATTAAGCTCATTTAGGGAAAATGGAGCTTTAAGTGCTTCTCCATCTTCGTCTGGGAGGGATGGCAAGCCCAGCGTCTGTAAAAAATTCACTATTTCACACGGGGAGGACTCTTTAGTAGCCATCGAGGGCTTAAGGTGGTACAGAGTAGAATAATATTCCGCAAACGTCTCTCCAATTTCCTTAGGGGAGTAGACCGAACTGTCACCTCTCCGGAGGGATAAGATCCTAGCCGCCGCTGTCCTGCTCCTTAATTTATGGGCAAGGAGGGTTGAGGCCTTATTACCTTGGCAATACATCAGCTTTTTGAATCTAGCATAAGAGTCTTTAACTCTTTGCAGGTCTCTATCTGCCAATTGCGTTCGCAGTTCCTTAATTTTATCAGCCAGGCTTGTAGTTGGGGAGTTTTTATTCTCCTGCTCTACAGCGCGAAGTTCATCCATAAGGAGGCCTAAGGGTAAACCTGCTTGACGACGTAGCATTGCCTGTCTTCGAATGCATATCCCTCTTATGTATGCTTTCAGAGCGGCCCATATTGTTTGGGAGGACATATCCGGGGTGTCATTTATTCTTAAAAACTCTATGATTGAGGCTTGGAGGGAGATTCTAAATGTTTTATCTTGGAGCAATTGTTTTGGGAGTTTCCAGCTAGGTCTAGTCTCTGTGGCTAAGTCAGTAGAGAGAGTAAACGTCAGAATATCGTGATCTGACCATGAGCAGACCCTAATGTGTGACGTTAGGACTCTATTAAGAGTCCATGAATCGGTGAAGAAATGATCGAGCCTTGAGTACGAATTATGGGGTCTAGAGAAATATGTATAGTCTCTATCATTGTGGTGTAGTGCCCTCCAGATGTCATACAGATTATGTTGGGTAATGTGTTGTCGAAATTTGTTGGCAGTGGTCACAGAGTATGTGTCTATTATTTTCCCACTCTGAACTTTCTTATCTAGAAGGGGGTCCCATATCATATTGAAGTCCCCACCCCAGTATAGTAGTCCCAACTTTGTGTTTCTCAATTTTAGACAGTGCGTCTTTCAGGAACTTGGCTTGCATTTGATTTGGGGCGTAGATGTTAACCAGAGTGAACAGTATACCATTTAGTTTACAATTGAGCAGTAGAAACCGTCCCTGGCTATCTCTGCGTGAATGTGGTCAAAATGTATGGATTTGTGTATGGCAATCGCTACTCCTCTAGACTTCTCAGTGTGAGAAGCTAGAACCACCACTGGATACTCTGGGGTCCTATATGGAGTCTGGATTGACGCCAACCAGTGTGTCTCTTGTAAAAACATGACTTGTACTTTCAGAGACTTCATGGTGTTGGTAAGCATACTTCTCTTGTCTTGTGAGTTAAGTCCTTTGACATTTAAGGTTGCAAAGGATATGTTATTAGGGTTGATGCCATCTTGAGCTTGGGAGGGGGGGGGTGATGGGTAGGGAGAGAGAAGGTAAAGGGTAGGGTTAAGATGATAGACTCACCCCGCCTGGATCTGCGCACCTAAGGGTGGCCCTCGCCGGGCACGAAGCTAGTTTATCTTATCCTTAATCAAGAGGATTATTTCCCATAGGGAGCTTAATTTCACCTAGAGAGTGATAAAAAAGGAATATATTGAACAGTTAAATATGAGAAACAGCTAGTCAATTCAGATAGTATATTAAGTGTCTTAGAAATTTGGACCAGGTGAATCTAAGTTGGTAATTTGAGATTTTGAAAACAATATTAGGTATGGTGAACCTCTGGATCACCAAAAGGAGAAGTGTGTCTGAATACTAAACTGACTTCTCCAGTCCCCGTAAGAGGGGATAACACAAATAGAATTTGCGTATATGGGGGGGGGGGGGGAGGTAGTACAAGTATTAAACTTGTATGTAGAGATTGACTGTCATTGGGGGAATGTGAATAAAAGGAATATACCAAAGTTAATTCGTTGAACTAAATAAAACATCACATCACTGCAAGCATAGTAACATGTAACGTTAGTGACATAAAATATACTGCAAACACTAATATATTGCTATACAGCTTAGGTCAGTAGCATATAGGTGTCTGAGAGAGACTAGGTAACCCGTGAAACTGAGAAGCAACATGGGGGGAGCTCACAAGTCCCCACGTGACCAAATGGCTACTACAAGAGTAGAGCTGGTACTGCTGGTTAAGCGCCCGTTCACCTATGGGAAGTCACAGGTTCCCCCCCCCCCCCGTACACAGGGGTTTTATACATGTGTAACTGTACGCTGTACACAGGGATTTTATACATATGTAACTGTATGCTGTACACAGGGGTTTTATACATGTGTAACTGTACGCTGTACACAGGGGTTTTATACATATGTAACTGTATGCTGTACACAGGGGTTTTATACATGTGTAACTGTATGCTGTACACAGGGGTTTTATACATGTGTAACTTTACGCTGTACACAAGGGTTTTATACATGTGTAACTGTATGCTGTACACAGGGGTTTTATACATGTGTAACTGTATGCTGTACACAGGGGTTTTATACATGTGTAACTGTATGCTGTACACAGGGGTTTTATACATATGTAACTGTATGCTTTACACAGGGATTTTATACATGTGCAACTGTATGCTGTACCCAGGGGTTTTATACATGTGTAACTGTACGCTGTATACAGAGGTTTTATAAATGTGTAACTGTATGCTGTACACAGGGGTTTTATACATGTGTAACTGTATGCTGTACACAGGGGTTTTATACATGTGTAACTGTATGCTGTACACAGGGGTTTTATACATGTGTAACTGTATGCTGTACACAGGGGTTTTATACATACGTAACTGTGTGCTGTATACAGGGGTTTTATAAATGTGTAACTGTATGCTGTACACAGGGGTTTTATACACGTGTAACTGTATGCTGTACACAGGGGTTTTATACATGTGTAACTGTACGCTGTACACAGGGGTTTTATAAATGTGTAACTGTGTGCTGTATACAGGGGTTTTATAAATGTGTAACTGTATGCTGTACACAGGGGTTTTATACACGTGTAACTGTATGCTGTACACAGGGGTTTTATACATGTGTAACTGTACGCTGTACACAGGGGTTTTATACATATGTAACTGTATGCTGTACACAGGGGTTTTATACATGTGTAACTGTACGCTGTACACAGAGGCTTAATACATATGTAACTGTATGCTGTACACAGGGGTTTTATACATGTGTAACTTTACGCTGTACACAGGGGTTTTATACATATGTAACTGTATGCTGTACACAGGGGTTTTATACATGTGTAACTGTATGCTGTACACAGGGGGTTTATACATGTGTAACTGTATGCTGTACACAGAGGCTTTATACATGTGTAACTGTATGCTGTACACAGGGGTTTTATACATGTGTAACTGTACGCTGTACACAGGGGTTTTATACATATGTAACTGTATGCTGTACACAGGGGTTTTATACATGTGTAGCTGTACGCTGTACACAGAGGCTTTATACATATGTAACTGTATGCTGTACACAGGGGTTTTATACATGTGTAACTTTACGCTGTACACAGGGGTTTTATACATGTGTAACTGTACGCTGTACACAGAGGCTTTATACATATGTAACTGTATGCTGTACACAGGGGTTTTATACATGTGTAACTGTATGCTGTACACAGGGGTTTTATACATGTGTAACTGTATGCTGTACACAGGGGTTTTATACATGTGTAACTGTACGCTGTACACAGGGGTTTTATACATATGTAACTGTATGCTGTACACAGGGGTTTTATACATGTGTAACTGTACGGTGTACACAGGGGTTTTATACATAAGGGATTAAATGCCATATCCTCCTCTGTGGAAAGAATAACCTAATAACTATATACATTCTTGGTTTAACATAAACTCAACTTAGTTTCTAAACGTAGAAATAAATAACGACACCAAATAAATAATGACACAACAACTTTTTATGGTTAGAGAAAAACCCGCAGGTCACGTTTATTGTGGCAACACAAGAACTAACGACCGTCTGAATAAACATGGACCAGGGGGGCGGCAATCAGGTACTAGCTAAACGTAGTAACCCATGCTAACAAGATGGGCAGTACCAGGGCACAGGAGAAGAAGCAGAGCGTAGCTCAATACTGAAAATCAGGGAATTCTCGGCATCGGAATCACACGGGCAGGGAACACCCCAGACGCGCGTCTGGGGACTTCACCCCTGGCCTGAAGTGCCGTCACTCTACCTCGATCACATCCTGCCCCCGGACACTGTCCATCCGCCAGCCCAGGGTGCAAACCACCACTCCGTACCAGTAGGGCCAGGATCAAAAAGGTGCGAAAACCAGCTTGAAATACCTGGGGAGCTGAAACTTAACGTCCTTGGGCTTACAGAAATAGGCTGGTTAGCCCTCATCATGCCTTCGGATAGCCCTAATCCCTGGGGACCACCATAAGGACGGATCCCCCTACTGATTGCAAAATAATAAACAAAGGGAGGGAAAGGGTGGGGAAAAACTTTGAGAAAAACAGCAGAAAGAGGACTTGTGCTTCCTGTACTGGGCTTAAAAAGGTAAGATGGAACCCCTCCTCTCTTTCTGCAACATTGTTTCACACACACAACACAACACTCCCCTCCTCCGTCTTGGCCTTAACTCTTATGTGCATTCCAGGCAATTTGCCTTACATTTCCTTAAGGGATTAAATGCCATATCCTCCTCTGTGGAAAGAATAACCTAATAACTATATACATTCTTGGTTTAACATAAACTCAACTTAGTTTCTAAACGTAGAAATAAATAACAACACCAAATAAATAATGACACAACAACTTTTTATGGTTAGAGAAAAACCCGCAGGTCACGTTTATTGTGGCAACACAAGAACTAACGACCGTCTGAATAAACATGGACCAGGGGGGCGGCAATCAGGTACTAGCTAAACGTAGTAACCCATGCTAACAAGATGGGCAGTACCAGGGCGCAGGAGAAGAAGCAGAGCGTAGTTCAATACTGAAAAACAGGAAATTCTCGGCATCTGAATCACACGGGCAGGGAACACCCCAGACACGCGTCTGGGGACTTCACCCCTGGCCGGAAGTGCCGTCACTCTACCTCGATCACATCCTGCCCCCGGACACTGTCCACCCGCCACGAGATCGCCCAAATATCAAGGGCCACTCCCGCCGCCACCCAACTCACACAAATAGGAGTAGGGACTGTCGTATATCTGCAATAAACAGGTCCATGCCATGGTCCGTAAGATGGACCCCCTCGCCTCGGTACAGGCTCCGGTCAGCGGCCGTAATGAACTTGTGTTCCACAACAAAACCTCCTAGCTCACACATAAGCTTCCTAACATCTCTATTGAGCTTCTTGCGAACTTGGAACGCTGCCCTATGATTAGCCATGTGTCTCCACGTCAACCTAGGTATAATGTTTGACCAGCCCATTCTCACACCAGGCAACCAAGCTTTAAAGGTGCGCAGATCTGATTGGATCACTGCGCTCAAGTCCCGGCCGGGAATTGAGCCTAGATCATTTCCACCTAAGTGGATGATCAGAACATGGGGTTTCTCCCACCGCCTCATGGCGGATTGCAGTAAACCAGGCAGATCTGCCCAGCAAAGGCCTCTTCTCCCTAACCACCTAACGACAACCCTAGAGAATGAGAACCCTAGCTGCTGCCCTCCAGGTTGCGATGCTGCTTGGATAGCCGCCCAGTGTACGAACGAGTGCCCAACGATCCAGGCACAAAGCGGCCCACTTCTAGGCCCTGCAAGAGAAACAAGAGTTAGGGCATATCATGACCAAGTGCAATTGCAACATTATCAAACCTGCAAATATTAACATTGGGATATAAGTGGCCTAACGTAAATCTGATACCTCTTAGACTTCCACCTCCCAAGCACCATTATGCGGTCAGCCGACCAGCCTAAAGTTGCCACCGTCGTAGCAGCTCCAACCCTAAAGGAGTGAGGAGCTATGGTATTGGGATTCAAACCCACTTTTTTAGCCGCCCACCCCAAAACCTTCCGAAATTGAAACCTTGTAAGGGGGGGTACCATCCTGATGAATTAAAAATCTAGCCGCACCCACTGGACGCCTGTCCGAGAAGGTCTTCAACAGGGCACTAGGGCAGCAGGCGGAATCCGCATGCGCGGGTAGTGACAGCCAGGCCCCCCTACCATCCTGATCGACTTTCGATCGAGGGATGAAAAGCAATACCCCATTATCCGTAAACCTGACGTGCTCCGCCAGAACACCACCCACTTTCGCCAACTTAGACTGCGGGACCAATTCCCCCACTCGGAGTGCGCCATGAAACGCCATGGCGAACGCCGCGGAAAAAAGCCGAACCTCGTAGTCCGAGGAACATACCTCCGGTAGAACCCGAAGCAGGAGGACCAACCTGTCCGCCGTTATGGGTTCCCTAACGTCCAGACGCCGCACTTCCGTCCTTCCCCAACCCCTCAGGATTTGACGAATCAAAAACGTTTTGGGAGAGTCCGTCAGCGTGAATAGTTTACAGAAAAAGGACACCGCTGCTAACCGTGCGGATACCGCCCCTTTCTTAGCTAGCTTAGTCCTAAGCTCCGCGAGCCAGCGCAATAGCCAATCTTGCTCACCAGCACAAGAAGGAAATCCTTGGACATCACAGAAGAATACCCATTCTTCCCAGTACCTTACATAGGACTTCCAAGTGGAAGGTGCCAGGGACGCCTTCAGCACCGGAATCAGGGACTGCCATCCAAAGCCACCTGCCAAAGAAAAGGAGGACAGGGAAAGCCATGAGTGGCAGCCTTAGGAGCACATTTCCTAAAATTTTCCCATTGAAAGCGAGATAGTGCATCAGCAATAACGTTATCAACCCCTGGGACATGCCTGGCCCGAAACTCAATGTTCCGCTTAAGGCATCTCAAAACCAGAATCCTCAGATATCGGATTACTGGTGGTGAAGAAGAAGAAAGACCGTTGATGGCAAAAACCACGCTCAAATTGTCCGTCCAAAAAATTACTGAACGGTTTTCGAGCTTGTCACCCCAGATCTCCAACGCCACCAGAATGGAGAAAAGCTCCAGAAGGCACATGTTCCTGGTAAGGCCCCTGGCCGCCCACTCGGCCGGCCAAGGTTCGGCGCTCCACTCACCATTGAAATAGGCGCCGTAACCAAAACCCCCAGCAGCGTCAGTAAAGAGGTGCAGTTCTCGCGTCGGAGTCTGAGGGGTTCTCCAAATACAGATCCCATTGAAATCCCTGAGGAACAGATCCCAGACATGGAGGTCTTCCTTCATGTCTTTATTAACCATTAGTTTGTCTTTGGGGGAAGTAACTCCCGGCAACATGGCCTCCATTCTCTTCAGGAAGATCCTCCCCATCGGGATGACCCTCCCTGCGAAGTTGAGCAGACCCAAAACAGATTGAAGCTCTTTCAGCGTGCAAAACTGTGCCGCTGCGAGTCTCCTGACTTCTGTCAACATCTTCCGGACTTTATCCACCGGAAGCCTACATTCCTGGGCTACCGAATCAATTTTGATACCCAGGAAAGTAAGACACGTGCAAGGGCCCTCCGTTTTGTCTTCTGCTAAGGGAACTCCAAATTTCTCCATCAACAGCCGCATGGCGTAAAGGAGCAGCTCACATTCCCTAGATTCCTGTCTACCTACCAGGAGAAAGTCGTCCAAGTAGTGAGCAATCCTATCTTCCCCTGTCACTTCCGCAACAGCCCAATGCAAAAAGGAACTAAACGCCTCATAATAGGCGCAGGAAATGGAACACCCCATGGGCAAACAACGGTCGACATAATAGTGTCCGTTGAAGAAACACCCCATTAAACAAAATGATGCGGGGTGGATCGGCAAGAGCCTGAAAGCAGACTCGATGTCAAGCTTGGCTAATAACGCCCCTTGACCCGATCTTCGTACCACTTGTAACGCATCATCAAATGACTGGTAATATACCATACTCAAGTCCTGAGGAATGGCGTCATTAACCGACTTTCCGTTCGGGTAGGAAAGATGTTGTATCATCCTAAATTTTCCCGTGTCCTTTTTGGGCACAACCCCTAGAGGTGAGATAACCAATCCCGGCATAGGTCTCTCCCTAAACGGGCCAGCCATTCTACCCAGTGAAACCTCCTTACCCGATTTCTCCTTCAATGCCTCTGGGAACAGGGAGGCAGATTTCAGGTTCCTGCGAGATGCAGCACCCGAAACCGGGCCCTGTACGGGGATAACAAAACCTTCCCGGAGCCCTGACTCCAACAAGGCCGTCGCCACCCTATCGGGGTAGAGCGTGAGCCACGTACTAATTGCGGCCACCTTCAGCGGGGTGTCTGCTCTTACCGACAGCAGGGCCTCTTGGCCCAGTCCTGTCCTGTTTGTCCCCATCGGGATGACCCTCCCTGCGAAGTTGAGCAGACCCAAAACAGATTGAAGCTCTTTCAGCGTGCAAAACTGTGCCGTTGCGAGTCTCCTGACTTCTGTCAACATCTTCTGTCACTTCCGCAACAGCCCAATGCAAAAAGGAACTAAACGCCTCAAAATAGGCGCAGGAAATGGAACACCCCATGGGCAAACAACGGTCGACATAATAGTGTCCGTTGAAGAAACACCCCATTAAATAAAATGATGCGGGGTGGATCTTCGTACCACTTGTAACGCATCATCAAATGACTGGTAATATACCATACTCAAGTCCTGAGGAATGGCGTCATTAACCGACTTTCCGTTCGGGTAGGAAAGATGTTGTATCATCCTAAATTTTCCCGGGTCCTTTTTGGGCACAACCCCTAGAGGTGAGATAACCAATCCCGGCATAGGTCTCTCCCTAAACGGGCCAGCCATTCTACCCAGTGAAACCTCCTTACCCAATTTCTCCTTCAATGCCTCTGGGAACAGGGAGGCAGATTTCAGGTTCCTGCGAGATGCAGCACCCGAAACCGGGCCCTGTACGGGGATAACAAAACCTTCCCGGAGCCCTGACTCCAACAAGGCCACCGCCACCCTATCGGGGTAGAGCGTGAGCCACGTACTAATTGCGGCCACCTTCAGCGGGGTGTCCGCTCTTACCGACAGCAGGGCCTCTTGGCCCAGTCCTGTCCTGTTTGTCCCCTTTTTTAACGCAATCCGCGGCTGGGTGAAATCCCCCGCAGATGCGACAAGCGTGCCGAAAGGAACACGCGGTTCCCAACGTGCATTGTTTGTCCTGAAATTTCCAACAGACCCCTGCTGGGCGTCTGCTAAATCCATTGGCGGATCGAAACTGCGTTGAACCCGCCGGGGAACCAGAAGTACCTTGCGATTTCTCTGGACCCAGCCGGGCCCAGAGTTGCATTTCTACGCACCCAAAATCCAATAGTGGATTACCCACCATCTTTCTGCGGAACTCCTCGTCATAATCACGCCAGGCACCATCGCGATAATTGTCAGCAATTATCTCCATGTTTTCCATGTATTTCAACACGGCTAAACACTGGTCTGGCCATTTCTGCAAGTAACAAGACGCATAGATCCTGAAACAACGGCGCCACTCGTGAAACGTGTCTGGGCGCTGGTACTTCTTGGGGCCTGTCCCATCCTCCGCTCTCGCCTTCTGCCTTAGGGCTTCCACCGAGAGCTCGAAGATGTTAACAAACTTCCCCTCTTGAATTCTCCGCACTGTCTTAGTCTTCAAATGCTCGTGCAGATCATAGGAAGACCAGGACCTAGTGTCCCCCTGGAGCGCCACCTTCCGATTAACGGGCCTCCCCACCCCACTTACCTGAAGTCTGGGTTGGGCCGCCCTATCGGACCTATCAGGGGCAATATGGTCATAACGGTCATGCAAACCCCCTGTTGCTGATCTCTTCTCTTCAGTTAACCATCTAAGCATCTTATACATTCATTTATTGCCCTTCCCATGCAACCCCAGCTCCTTATCATTTTCTGACCCAGAATCATCCGAGGATGAGGTGAAACCCTGCAACCCCACTGAAACTGAGGACTCACCATCTCTCACACCGGTCCTGTTTGGAATCGCCACGACTCCCAAAGTAGAAGGACACTCATCCTCTGACACCATGGAGTCCGGTCCGCTCTCAGCACCTCTCTCCAACCCGCTGCCTGAATCTCCTGATGTAGCCATGTCACTTTCCTGCAAAAGAGATTGCCAGAGAGGAGTACCACGAAGGGGAAGGTCTGCTCTACCCCTCCCCCTGTGCCCAGACCGCTCATTCATCCCCTCATACACATCCTGGTTGCCTTCGCAACCTGCAACTTCATCATACACACCCTGCTCATCTTCTGTAAAGTCCTCTATCTCTTCACTAAAATGTACTGATTTCTGGGTGATAGGGATGGCTTTCTTACGCCTAGTCGATGCAACCGCTAAATCTAAACTCTGAAACTGTTCTGGTGAACCATGTTTGGTAGAAGACCTAGTTACTACCTTCCTCTCTGCTGCCGGGGATGCCCCCGAAGCCTGAGGCCTAGCCCTTCCACTCTCACTAATTTGCGCGCCAAACGCGCTGCCTGCACGGGCACCGCCTTTGCCCCCAGAAACCTTACTATTACCGCCAGCACTCTTCAGCGTACTCCTAGCGGGCCTAATAGGTGATGCACCACCTTTATAATTGCCCGATGGGGCCTTTGCCCCTAAACGAGGATTACTACCCGACGGGGCCTCCGCCCCTTGCCGGGCCGCAATGCCCTTTGTAATCTGCCCACGGGGGCCTCCAACAGGGACCCCCGGGTTCATTTGACCAGAGTAATGCACCCCTTGAGATAACTCCTCCATTGATTCACAATTATCCTCCTCGTGAAAACCATCCCCCACAAGTGCAACCCCTGTAGGCCCCATCGCATCAGCAGAAATGCCCCCCCGGAGCAAAAGTTCCCCCCCGCGGCACTCCGGACGCCGCGCGGGGAACTCAATCTGCTCCGCTTCGATGACCGCTGACTAATGGCGGGACCGGCAGTGACGTCACAGGAAATGACGTCACCGGAAGTCCCACCCTCGGAGGACCGCAAACCGGAAGTCGCCGCCGATGGAGGAACAGTCGACACGGGAGCCTGCGCAATCACCGCCGGAGGACCAAGGACCACGTGGGACGCACCTGGAGCCGCGGACAAGGATGAGGCACACATCTGGAAAAGGGATACCGCCGCCGCGATGGAGTCCTGGGACATCGGAGACGACGTCGAAGGTAAGGCCGAACTGCTCCCACTAAAACCGCCAACTACTGGGGCAAAAGAGTAAGGCCCGTAAGGGCCAGGGACCGCAACGCCACAAGGCCTAGAAGGGCCCGCCGCTACCACGCTAGGGGAGGGAGGCTTAACTAGGGTGATGGAAGGGCCGGGAACCGCAGCGCTAGTGGCTGGAGACCGAATAGCGGACCTAGCAGGGACCCCCGCTTTACCGACTACCTTAGGGGAACATGTGGGCCTACGAAGGCCAGAAGCGGGCCCGGCAGGGCCCGACACACTAATTAAATCGGGGCCTATGCCCGCACTGACCCCCCGCAAAGCGGGCTCACTCCCGGCCGCATGGCCGACGGGCTCAGACGCACCATCTGGTTGCCCAGCACCACCCCCCATATTGCTCACCAATGCAAGCACCTCTAGCAAAGCCTGATCAGAAATTTCCCCCCCACCGGCCCCAACCTCCCCCGTAGATTGATCAAGGGAAGGGGCAAGGGAGGAGGAAAGCAAAGGGGTTCGACCCACCATTTCTGGCGATGGAGGAATCCACTCCGCTGCTTCATCGCTGTCATCAACCACTTCTCTCTCTGCAGGTTCCTCCCCAGCCTCCATGATTCGTTTTGGAGGTGCTTTAGATCTCCTTGAACGTCTCATGTGAAAACTTTGAGAAAAACAGCAGAAAGAGGACTTGTGCTTCCTGTACTGGGCTTAAAAAGGTAAGCTGGAACCCCTCCTCTCTTTCTGCAACATTGTTTCACACACACAACACAACACTCCCCTCCTCCGTCTTGGCCTTAACCCTTATGTGCATTCCAGGCAATTTGCCTTACATTTCCTTACGTAACTGTATGCTGTACACAGGGGTTTTATACATGTGTAACTGTACGCTGTACACAGGGGTTTTATACATATGTAACTGTATGCTGTACACAGGGGTTTTATACATGTGTAACTGTACGCTGTATACAGGTGTTTTATAAATGTGTAACTGTACGCTGTACACAGGGGTTTTATACATGTGTAACTGTACGCTGTACACGGGTTTTATACATGTGTAACTGCACGCTTTACACAGGGGTTTTATACATATGTAACTGTATGCTGTACACAGGGGGTTTATACATGTGTAACTGTATGCTGTACACAGAGGCTTTATACATGTGTAACTGTATGCTGTACACATGGGGTTTTATACATGTGTAACTGTACGCTGTACACAGGGGTTTTATACATGTGTAACTGTATGCTGTACACAGGGGTTTTATACATGTGTAACTGTATGCTGTATACAGGGGTTTTATACATGTGTAACTGTATGCTGTATACAGTGGTTTTATACATGTGTAACTGTATGCTGTACACAGGGGTTTTATACATGTGTAACTGTACGCTGTACACAGGGGTTTTATACATGTGTAACTGTATGCTGTACACAGGGGTTTTATACATGTGTAACTGTACGCTGTACACAGGGGGTTTATACATGTATAACTGTATACTGTACAAAGAAGTTTTATACATGTGTAACTGTACGCTGTACACAGCGGTTTTATACATGTGTAACTGTATGCTGTACACAGGGGTTTTATACATGTGTAACTGTACGCTGTACACAGAGGTTTTATACATGTGTAACTGTATGCTGTACACAGGGGGTTTATACATGTGTAACTGTATGCTGTACACAGGGGTTTTATACATGTGTAACTGTATGCTGTACACAGGGGTTTTATGCATGTGTAACTGTACGCTGTACACAGGAGTTTTATACATGTGTAACTGTACGCTGTACACAGGGGTTTTATACATATGTAACTGTATGCTGTACACAGGGGTTTTATGCATGTGTAACTGTACGCTGTACACAGAGGCTTTATACATATGTAACTGTTTGCTGTACACAGGGGTTTTATACATGTGTAACTGTATGCTGTACACAGGGGTTTTATACATGTGTAACTGTACGCTGTACACAGGGGTTTTATACATGTGTAACTGTACGCTGTACACAGGGGTTTTATACATGTGTAACTGTATGCTGTACACAGGGGTTTTATACATGTGTTACTGTATGCTGTACACAGGGGGTTTATACATGTGTAACTGTATGCTGTACATAGGGGTTTTATACATATGTAACTGTATGCTGTACACAGGGGTTTTATACATATGTAACTGTATGCATAGGCACAGACAAAGGCTGTGGCCGACATTTTCCAAAGTACAGACCTTAGTGAAGGACACCAAGGTACATTTGAAATTAAAAACATTATTTTATAGCACTTGATGTTATTATACTGATGCAGATAACACTGATGCTATAACCATTGCTCCTCTGGCTATACCCATGAGCCAGTGTCACTACTGTGTCATTATATAGTGCTGGGTGTTATTATACTGATGCAGATACTACTGACCCTATAACCAGCCCTCATCTGTCTATACCCATAAGGGATAAACCTCCTATTACGTCCTACGTTTTCAATAAAAACACAACACAACTGCTTTGGGGAAAAGACCGGTCACGGTCGCGTTTATTAAACAAATTGAATTCTGCCTAATCTTAGCCAATAATTAGGCAGCTCAAATCAACCTATCCCTGAACTTGTAGCAAGTTCATTCCAGTTGGTGGCGGCATCTTCTTCTAGCTAACTAACCCCTACTTATTGACGGACAAGGCCCCTCCGATGTCTGCAGCGTGGCACAGGGGTTGCGCACGCTCATTGGCACAGTGAGAGAGATTTTGTTATGTAGAGCTCTTCGGCCTGCAGCTCTTTAAAAGGGGGGAGAGGAACCCCTAAGCCGGCACTTAGTGGGCGACACCTCTCCCTGTGTTCGGGCCGTCACTCTGCTCACACTGCGCCCGCTCCCAGGGCCTTGCCCGACCGCCAGCTAGGGCACAATTTCACCAACCCAGTAAGGCATCCTCTCCAAACGAATCGTCCAACACGTATGAGAGAGGTGGATGACTAAATTACAACCTCGGGCTTATGGGGCTGGTTCAACTAAACCTACCCCCGCCGAGGACTGACTTACCCTTAACCTAACTTGCCGCCACATACCTTCATCCAGGGACGGGCGGGCGGGGAAAGTTCTCCTCGAAGTCTGGAGGCAGGAAGAGGCCGAATCCACTGGAACAGGACCCTATAAAGGCAAGAGGTACACCCTCCCACACATTTGCAACATTGTAGCATACACACACTTCTAGAATCCTCCAGACTTCAAGTCAGCTATCCCTTAATTTTGCTACAGGCCCACTAGAGGGCCCTCCACTTCCATAAGGGATAAACCTCCTATTACGTCCTACGTTTTCAATAAAACACAACACAACTGCTTTGGGGAAAAGACCGGTCACGGTCGCGTTTATTAAACAAATTGAATTCTGCCTAATCTTAGCCAATAATTAGGCAGCTCAAATCAACCTATCCCTGAACTTGTAGCAAGTTCATTCCAGTTGGTGGCGGCATCTTCTTCTAGCTAACTAACCCCTACTTATTGACGGACAAGGCCCCTCCGATGTCTGCAGCGTGGCACAGGGGTTGCGCACGCTCATTGGCACAGTGAGAGAGATTTTGTTATGTAGAGCTCTTCGGCCTGCAGCTCTTTAAAAGGGGGGAGAGGAACCCCTAAGCCGGCACTTAGTGGGCGACACCTCTCCCTGTGTTCGGGCCGTCACTCTGCTCACACTGCGCCCGCTCCCAGGGCCTTGCCCGACCGCCACAAAAGACGCCTCTTGCCGCCACACTTAACCAACATAGCCCTTAAATAACAGTATAACAATATAACATACAACCAAATTCAACTTTTTTTTTTTTTTTTTTTTATATATAAATAACGCTGTGTTAACAACGGTCAGATGCCAACCATAGCACAGAACTTTGAAACTAACTAAATGCCCTAATAAATGTTCATTTTAAACAACCGATGAGATGGCTGTCTTAAGGTTAGCCAGGAAAATGTCCAACCCGACGTCCGCCAAGTGAACCCCATCCGGTCGGTAAAGGGCCTTCTTGTCGGCCGTAATAGTGTCATGCCTAATGACAAAACCTCCCACGGCCGTGACCGCTCTCCCCACTTCCCTATTAACTTTCTTGCGGACATTGTACGCTGCCCTCTGTGTCACAATGTGACGCCAACGCAGCCGTGCAACCACGTTAGACCAACCTATCCGCACATCCTGAAGCCATGTGCACACCCACTTAATGTCCGCAACCATAATCCGTATTAAATCCAACACGGGAATGGATCCCAAGTCATTTCCGCCCAGATGCACAACAATCACTTGAGGCTTTCCCCACCTCCTATGTGCATCCTGTAACAGAGCGGGAAGCTCCCTCCAATTAAGACCCCTGCGCCCGAGCCAGCGAATGTTAGCCCTGGATGTTGCCAATCCTAGCTGTTGCCCTCCCGGGGAATGATGCGCCCTGATAGCCGCCCAGTGGATAAAGGAGTGCCCAATAATCCACACGCGCACCGGGGTCTTTCCTGTACCTATAACAACATGGATGGGGACAATGAAATGGTGACAGACCACTGGCAATACCCCCTTCTCACCCCCCCCACTCCCCACCAAGTCGGGGAAGGAATCAATAGGTTACACACCTTACACACCCTCATCACTAAGCATGCAATGGGCGAATATAGCCCCTATATCGCTCAGACTTCCAACGCCCCATTTTCTTAATGACCGCCTGCGACGACCCCAAGGCCGCAGCACTAGTCGCTGCCCCGATGCGGAATGAATGCGGCGCAATCTTAGATGGATCCAATCCCGCTGCCGCTGCCGCTTTGGCAAGCACTTTGCGGAACTGGAAAGCTGAAAGTGAACTACCGTCCTCGTGCACGAGAAACTGTAGTCCTCCGACCGGCCGTACACGGCAATAATCCGCCACGCTCGATACCGGGCAGCACTCTGTGTATTCGTGTCTGGCTAAAGGCAACCAGGCCCCTTTCCCATCCTGATCAGTTTTGGATCTGGGAATGAGCAAGAGCACGCAATCGTCCGTGGTCCTTACGTGACCCACTTTAATACCGCCTACCTCCCCTCTTGTGGAGGAGGCGACCACTTTGCCTATCCTCAGCGCCCCCGCAAATGCCAGCGCGAAAGCAGCCCGAAACAAGACCGCCTCGTATGCTGAACTGCACACTGCCCCCAGATTTACTACCAACGAGCGCAATCTTTCTGTCGTGATCGGCTCCCTCCGATCCTTTGCGGGTGGAGCCAACCGGCCCCATCCCTTCAAGATCTGCCTTACTAGAAAAGTACCTGTATAATCCCTGAAACCTAAGGCTTTATTGAAAAAGGACAATGCCGCTAACCTGCTCAAAGCTGACAATCTGGACATACCCTCAAGCTTCAAGCACGCAAGCCATTCTAGAACGTGTACCTGAGACGCCTGACACAACAAGAAGCCCTTCTGCACGCTGAAACGCTCCCATGCCCTCCAATGCGCCGAATACGCAGCCCACGTCTTAGGAGCCAGCGATGCCCTGATCATGGGGAGGATGGACTCCCAACCCCCGCCAGCTGCCAAAGGAAAAGAGGGCACGTTAGACCCTCAGCTGCCGCCCTCGGGGCTACCCTTCTAAACTGATCCCATTGAAATCTGGAAAGGGCATCTGCTATCACATTGCTCACCCCTGGGACGTGCCGTGCTGTGAAGCGAACATTAAGCTGCAAACACCGCAAGACGAGGTGCCGTAGGTAGGTCACCACCACCGGTGAGGTTGCTGACAACCTGTTTATGGCATATACCACGCTCATATTGTCTGACCAGAAGATTACTGACCGATTTGACAGCCTCTCTCCCCATAGTTCTATTGCTACCACAATAGGGAAGAGTTCTAGCATTGTAAGGTTACGCGTGAGACCCGCGGCAGCCCAGCCCTCTGGCCATGGCTCCGCACTCCAGTCTCCGTCTAAATAGGCTCCATAGCCAAACCCGCCCGCGGCATCCGTGAACAGATGCAAGGCTTGATTGGAAATGGGCCCGTCTCTCCAAAGGCAGACCCCGTTAAAATGAACAAGGAACCTCTCCCAAACTCTCAGGTCGTCCCTCATCTCCTCTGTCACCCGACGCTTGTGGCTAAGCGTCCGAGGCCCCTTCAATTGAGCTTCTAACCTGCGGTTGAAGACCCTCCCCATGGGGATCGCCCTCCCCGCAAAGTTAAGCAACCCCAGAAGGGATTGCAGCTCAGTAATGGAGATATGCTCCGCGCGACATGCGGATTGAACCGCCCCAAGTAGGCGGTCGACTTTATCTTTTGGGAGCCGGCATAGGGAGGCAACAGTGTCGATCTCTATGCCTAGGAATGTCAGGCAGGTACATGGTCCCTGCGTTTTTTCGTGCGCGAGCGGCACTCCAAACTCTGCTGTAATATCCTGCATCACCCGCATCAACATTCGTCAGTATCTGGACCCCCTACCAGCAGGAAATCATCCAGGTAGTGAGCCACGGCCCCGCCCCCCAGACGCCCTCTGCACTACCCAGTGCAGGAAGGAGCTGAAGCATTCAAAAAGGGCACATGACAAGGAGCAGCCCATGGGCAAACACCTGTCAACAAAAAATTCACCCTCGAACTTCATCCCCATCAGCCGGAATGAGGAAGGATGAAGTGGGAGCAAGCGGAAGGCGGACTCAATGTCCAGCTTGGCCATCAAGGCCCTGCGACCCCGAGAGCGAACCACCTCCAGTGCCTCGTCAAAGGACTGATAATGCACGGAACTGAGGTCCGGATCTATCGCATCGTTCACTGACGCCCCCTTGGGATAAGACAAGTGGTGAATGAGCCTGTACTTCCCCTTCTCCCGCTTGGGAACTACTCCCAGTGGAGAGACTACTAGATCCGCGATTGGTCGTTCCCGAAATGGGCCGACCACCCTCCCCAGCCTCAGTTCCTTATCCAGCTTCTCCCTCACTACGTGCGGGAACTCATAAGCTGACTTTAGGTTACGGTGGACGGAGGACCCGGTCACTTGCGATGTAATCGGTATCCTAAACCCCACCCTCAATCCCGACGACAGGACTGCCGCTGCCTCGCCGTCAGGATACAGCGCCAGCCACGGCGCCATCCTCTCGTACCTAAGTGGAGTTGGGGCCCTTGCCCCCAGGTTCCCCTCTACTAATCGGGGAGGGTGCACCGGCTCCCCTTCTATTCGCGCATTCTGCACCCGGGTGGGGTCCGCTGCAAAACTTGCAGATGTGCCGAAAGGAGCAATTTGCTCCCCTGTCACACTGCTTGTCCTGGAATTTCCAGCACTCCCTCCCCCGCCTCTTCGGGCGCGGAAAGGACCGCTGCGTCCCAGGCTTCGCCGCCCCGGTTGGCGAAGTAGACCTCTCGCGCCCCAACTTAGACCACAGGTGCATATCTTGCGTCCCGAAGTGTAAGATGGGGTTACCCACCATTTTCTTGCGAAACGCCACATCGTAGTCCCGCCAAGCACCTTCCCTGAACCTTTTGTAAATATCACCAATAGTGTCTTGATATTTAAAAAGGTTATGCCCCTGAGTCGGCCACCTATCAACATAGCAGGACGCCAACACCCTATATCCGGCCTGCCATTCCTCATAAGTTTCCTGGCGCCTAACTTTCTTGGGGCCCGAGCCCTCGGCCGCCCTCTCCTTAGCTCTACAGGCTTCCGGAGTGAGTTCGTAGATATTCACATATCTACCCTCTTGGATCTTTTTAATCACTTTAGCCTTCAAATGGCCGTAAAGTGAGTGGACTAGGCATGGGTAGGAATCCCCATGCACCGCCACTTTTCTTGATGCCACCTGCCCCGCCGGCACAACTCCCGCTTGCGCTAAGGAATTGTTCTCCACGACGCCCTGCGTGCCTGCCTTCGCCTGCACCTGCGCTGCCACTAATTTTTTAATCATTCTAAACATTTGTTGTTGGCCCTTTCCCACTAAACCCAGCCCTGCCTCGCTATCAGAACCTGAGTCACTAGAGGAAGACCCCATGTTAGTGTGTGTAACATCAGTGATTGTGCACTCACCAGCTTGAGACAGCTGCTGCGACACTCCTTCCAATGGCTGTGGTTGTCCGCCTTCTGAAATGCTAGCAAGTCCCACAGCTCCTCCATTTGCCATGCAATGGCCGCTTGTACCAGCCTCCATTCTGCGTTCAGCACTCGATGACACCTGAGGAGACAAAACAGACTGGGGAGTACTCTGAGTGACGAAGAGGGCCCCAGATGGGGCCGCACCCTCCTTTTCGACACCCCTAGCCCTCTCTTGCACCCCAAGTGCTGCAGCCACCGCCCTTCTAATCAAATCCTCCTGAACACCCAATGCCTGACTAACGCATTCTCTCACCTCGCGCTGTACCTCAGCAGCGATCTGCGCACTGTCCACACGTGCATTCACACCCCTCAACTGGCCCTGCCTAGAAGCATCTTCATTACCTATAGTACCTGACCCAAGAGTCACATTTTCATTGCCTTGTCTATTAGCTATCTGCTCCCTCTGCTGCTCAGGGGCCTGTTGCGGACGTACCGCTTCTTGAAAGTAGGGGGCATCAATTGCGCCTAAACTTTGTCCCCTGCAAACTCTCACACTTTGCTCCTGACTCTGTGGCTGATCTCTCATGATAAGATCCCTGTTCATACCGGTAACAGCACCATTCGAACCACTACTCCTCAGCACCACAACCTCCGCTTCTATTGGAGGTATAACCTGCTGCCTGTGACCCAGGGGGTCCCCATCTGCCGTGATGGCGTCATCTGCGCCTCTAACACATGAGCCTCTCACCTGCCGCCTATGCTCCTCGCCTGCAGCCACACTCACCACCTGCCCGGTACCCGCCCCCCTGCCCCCTGCGGCCGTCGTCGCCACCCGGAGTCTCCCCAACTTACTAGGGGCTGCTCCGGAAGGCTCCTCCGGCTGGTCAGCAGGGCGGCGTTGTGTGCGCGTGCGACCGCGCTCCTCCCCAGAAGAAGATCCGTCAGAGGGGGAGGAGACGCGACGCACGTTACGTGCGGGGGCGTGGCCACGCCCCACGCTGCTAGAAGGCCTCAAGCCCGCCCGGCCGCGGCAGCCACCGGCAATAACCCCAGACCCTCCGGCACCATCCAGGCCCTGCACTATGCCGCCCGACCCCCGGCCAGAGGCCAGAGACTGGGCGAGGGCCAAGACAGTGGCCAGAGCGCCCGGCGGAAGCGCCGGGAGCTGCTGCATAAGGGCCCCAATGTCTGCTCCATGCTCCCCAGCTCCCCCTACCTCAGGCCCAGCCCTAGCAGAAACCTGGGCAGAATCAACAATGGGAACCGCTCTCCCTGCTCCTCTTCCCCTAGCCCTGGTGCTTGCCCCGGCCTCCGCCCTGCTAGAAGGGGTGTAACTGAGCTCCCTCCTAACCCTCTGTCTAGTAGCAATGGAGGGCCTACTGGGAACCCTAACTTGGGGGGTAGGGGGTACCACATCATCCAGGTCTGACTCCTCATTTTCTCCTGCAGGTCTCTTTCTTCTTGAAGGCTCCACCACCGCATCCCTGTACCTCCTGGGAGGCAAAGAAGTACGCCTGGCACGCTTCATGATCCCTGGGGCCTAAAGTTCAAGATATCCAGCACAGAAGAAAGTTCTCCTCGAAGTCTGGAGGCAGGAAGAGGCTGAATCCACTGGAACAGGACCCTATAAAGGCAAGAGGTACACCCTCCCACACATTTGCAACATTGTAGCATACACACACTTCTAGAATCCTCCAGACTTCAAGTCAGCTATCCCTTAATTTTGCTACAGGCCCACTAGAGGGCCCTCCACTTCCATGAGCCAGTGTCACTACTGTATCATTAAATAGTGCTGAGTGTTATTATACTGATGCAGATACCACTGATCCTATAACCAGCCCTCCTCTGCCTGTACCCATGGGCCAGTGTCACTACTGTGTCATTATATAGTGATGGGTGTTATTATACTGATGCAGATACCACTGATCCTATAACCAGCCCTCCTCTGGCTGTACCCATGAGCCAGTGTCACTACTGTGTCTTTGTATAGTGCTTGGTGTTATTATACTGATGCAGATACCACTGATCCTATAACCAGCCCTCCTCTGTCTAAACGCATGCGCCAGTGTCATTACTGTGTCATTATATAGCGCTGGGTGTTATTATACTGATGCAGATACCACTGATCCTATAACCAGCCCTCCTCAGGCTATACCCATGTGCCAGTGTCACTACTGTGTCATTATATAGTGCTGGGTGTTATTATACTGATGCAGATACCACTGACCCTATAACCAGCCCTTGTCTGGCTATACGTATGTGCCAGTGTCACTACTGTGTCTTTGTATAGAGCTGGGTGTTATTATACAGATGCAG